>NC_057810.1:679537200-679547326 GCF_018294505.1 Triticum aestivum
AACAGTAGACGGTGGAGGGGTGGCCGTGGAGGGGTGGCTGAACAAGACCCCGTGGTGTGGAGGTCTGGATGAACAGTAGACGATGGAGGGGTGCCCGTGGAGGGGTGGTTGAACAGTAGCCGGTGGAGTAGCACGCGGTGGAGGCTGGATGAACAGGAGCCCGTGGAGGCTGGAGGAGGTCGACGGTAGCCCGTGGAGGCTGGAGGAGGTCGACGGTGGAGATGAACAGTATCCCGTGGAGTCCTGTTTTGCAGTATGCCACACCCCTCCCCCCCGTTTCGACTGTAGCGCTCCAACACAAGTCCGTTTCATCCGTTTTGTGGTACGCCACACCCCTCCCGATCAACAGGACCCTCGTTTCGACCGTAGGAGGTCCGTTTCCTCTGTTTTGCGGTATGCCAGGCCCCTCCCGATCAATAGGACCCCGTTTCGAACGTGGCCGGTCGAACACAAGGCCGTTTCCTCCGTTGTGCGGTACGCCAGGCCTCGTTTCCATTGCCTGTTCCGTCCAAGCCCTCCCGATGAACACGACCACGCATTCCGTTCCGACCCAGCGGGTTGGCTCCCCATGAACACGACGATGATGCTGTTTCTCCGTTCCGACCCAGCCATGTACGTACGCGCGATAGGCGTTAGAGACCCTGCCCGTATGTACGTACGTGGCCGTATTTTCTTTCTTGCACCCTCGCCGCTGTACGTACGTGTACATGCTACATGCGCTCCTCTACTACGACACCTACGCGCCTCTACATCCACCAGTATATATGTACGTACACGTTCGCGACCAGAATGACAACGGTAGGTACACTTCGACCAGGTGGGTCCCGACTGTCAGGCACTTCCTTGCCTGCGAAGATGTAGCTGGTGGGTCCCAGCAGTCAGGGGGGCGAATTGTTTTTTTGCCCAAACGCACTTCCTTGCGTGCGAAGATGTAGCAGGTGGGTCCCAGCAGTCAGGGGGGCGAATCGTTTTCTTTCCCGGACGCACTTCCTTGCGTGCGAAGATGTAGCTGGTGGGTCCCAACAGTCAGGGGGGCGAATCGTTTTTTTTGCCCGGACGCACTTCCTTGCGTGCGAAGGTGCAGCTGGTGGGTCCCAGCAGTCAGGGGGGAAACATTTTTTTCGCAAAATACTGTGACCCATCCGGTGGGTCCCCACTATCAGGTGGAGGAATAATTATTTTCCGCGTAATAAGGAGGCACTTCCTTGCTGCGGCCGTGGACCCAGTTGTCAGCCTCTCCACATACAGTCCACGTCCGATGGAAGTCGTTCCTTAACCACGATGACCATGCCGCGCCGAGAGCACCAGGGCGGTGGACGACGGTGAGGCCTAGGAAGGGGACGACGGGGAGCCGGGGAAGACGCGGCAGTGGAAGCCCGCGCGAAGAGGAGTATGAGGGTTCACTGGTTCGGCTGCGGTGTGAGGCTGCCGTCGCCGCAGGGCCTGGCCAGCAGTGGGAATAGTAGGGGGCGGTGAGGCCTCCGCGGCAGCACATCCGGCCACGGGAAGCAGGAGCATGCGGCACGACCGGCGCTGCTTTGGGCGGCTGGAGCAAGAAGACCAGAGGTTGAAGAAGCACTACGGCCGTTGGATGGACATCGTACAGTCACTGGAGCTAGAATCGTTTATATTGACTAAGTTGACAAAGCCCTTCGTCCCCGTCAACTTAGTAGGCCCACAAGTCAGCCTCCCACCAAGGTGGGTCCCAGCTAGCAGGGGGTATTCATTTTTTTGTGCGTAATAAGGAGGCACTTCCGGTGGGTCCGAGCTGACAGCAGGGGGAACGTTTTTTTTCGCGAAATATGGTGGCCCGTTGGGTGGGTCCCAGCAGTCAGGGTAAATGTTTTTTTTCACAAAATACTGGTGGCCTGTCCGGTGGGTCCCTGCTGTCTGGTGGAAGAATAATTATTTTTCGCATAATAAGGAGGCACTTCCTTGGAGCTGCCGTGGACCCAGCTGTCAGCCTCTTCACGTATAGTATTCTTCCGATGGAATTCGGTCGTTGACCACATTGACCACGCCGCGCCGAGATCACCACGGCGGTGGACGATGGCGAGGCCTAGGAAGGGGACGACATGGAGCCGGGGAAGACCCAGCAGTGGATGCCCACGCGAAGGGGAGTACGAGGGTTCACTGGTTCGGCTGCGCTGCCGTCACCGCAGAATAACAGGGGGTGTGGGTGAGTGGAGTGGAGGGATGGCCTGGCCAGCGGTGGGAGTAGTATGGAGGCGGTGAGGCCTCCGCGGCAGCACAGCCGGCCACTGGAGGCAGGAGCAGGCGGCACGACCGGCGCTGCTTTGGGCGGCTGGACCAAGAAGACCAGAGGTTGAAGAAGCACTACGACCGTTGCATGGACATCGTACGGTCACTAGAGCTAGAATCGTTTATATTGACTAAGTTGACAAAGCCCTCCGTCCTCGTCAACTTAGTAGGCCCACAAGTCAGCTTCCCACCAAGGTGATTCCCAACTAGCAGGGGGAGTATTCATTTTTTTGTGCATAATAAAGAGGCACTTCCGGTGGATCCGAGCTGACAGCGGGGGGAACATTTTTTTCACGAAATACGGTGGCCCGTCCGGTGGGTACCAGCAGTCAGGGGGGAAACGTTTTTTTTGTGAAATAAGGTGGCCCGTCCGGCGGGTCCCTGCTGTCGGGTGGAGGAATAATTATTTTGCGCGTAATAGGGAGGCACTTCCTTGCGGCCGCCGTGGACCCAGCTGTCAGCCTCTCCATGTACAGTACTCTTCCGATGGAAGTCAGTCGTTGACCACGTTGACCACGCCACACCGAGAGCACCAGGGCGATGGACAACGGGGACACCTAGGAAGGGGACGACACGGAACCGAGGAAGATGCAGCAGTGGAAGCCCGCGCGGAGAGGAGTACGAGGGTTCACTGGTTCGGCTGTGGTGTGAGGCTGCCGTCGCCGCAGAATAACAGGGGGTGTGGGTGAGTGGAGGGATGGCCTGGCCAGCGGTGGGAGTAGTATGGGGGCGGTGAGGCCTCCACGGCAGCACAGCCGGCCACGGGAGGCAGGAGCAGGCGGCACGATCGGCGCTGCTTTGGGAGGCTGGACCAAGAAGACCAGAGGTTGAAGAAGCACTATGGCCGTTGGATGGACATCGTACGGTCACTGAAGCTAGAATCGTTTATATTGATTAAGTTGACAAAGCCCTTTGTACGCTCCAACTTAGTAGGCCCACAGGTCAGCCTTCGAAATGGTGCGCCCCAGATGTCAGGGGGAGGAATCATTTTTTGGGTGATCGAAGCTAAGAATATCCGAGATTGAAGAAGAAGCATGACATCCGTTGGATAGACATCCAACGGCCACTGCTGCTAGAACCGTGTGTTGACTATAATAAGTAGACAAAGCCTTGCATACGCGTCAACTTATTTATTTAGGGGACGCATCACTTAGTAGGCCCACAAGTGTGTGGCAGAGAACTTATAGCCCATTTGCGTTTTGTAAGAATGTACAACCCATTTTTGAATTCTAATGGAATTTACAACAGCCCATTTACAGTTTGTTAAAAGTACAACCCATTTTCTAGCTAGGACAACGATTAATAATTTCAACCAACCGTTGAAGACAGAATTCAATAAAATTTCCCACATTTTGATGGGATCCGAAATATTTTTATCCCGAAATTTATATTCAGATTAAATATAAATTTGTATTATGTAAAAATCCAACGAAACATTGCGCGCGCAACAATGAAAATTTAAGATTTTCAAAATCCATCAATAATATTTTATAAACTAATTCGTGTTTGGTGCATTTTTTTATAGTTACTGCCCAGTTTTTATAATTACATCCCATTTATTATTTTTAAAGCCCATTTTCCTGTTAAGCCTAATGCATCCCTCCTAGGAAACATTTGCAGCACAGCGGGGCGGAGAATAACAACTTGACCTTGCCTGGGTATTCCTCAAAAAGACGTATAGCTGGGCTAGCCATTTTCATCTTGAAAAAAGTAGTATCTAGGCTGGATATCTGGCCTGGGCTAGACGGGTCACAGCCCGCCCAGTTAATACCCTGCTCTCCTCTGAACAACAACGAAATCATCGCCAAGAAAAACTCTACAGTGCTCACGCCTCAAAAACACAAATACTGCTCGAGCTGGTTGGTCCCAGCTGTCGGCCGCACCTTGTGCAATTCTCTCGTTTATATTGACTACATAGGTTGACAATGGTGTGGGACCGTGATGTCAGGAAACCAGGAGAAAGCAAAAAAAAATATAGTTGTACATAATAAGGAGGCACTTGTGTATGCACGACTATGGGCCTAGTGGGTCCCTAGTGTCATCCAGTCAAAATAAAGTCATTTCCTGAATCCTCATGTTCGTTGACCATGTTAACAATGCTTGGCGCCATGGCGAGCGCAACAACTCGAAGGACAACGGAGAGGGCCTCGCGGGCCCTAAGGAGGTCTGATACAGCGCCCGCTGCTCATTCAGGAAGCCAGGAGCATCGGACACCTATGAGCACCTTCAAGAAACTGAGACGGCATGAAATGGTAAGGCCACACTTGGGAGCTATGGTTTATTTCAAACCTGTATTAACATACAAGTGTAATTTACTCGTCATCGGAAGGCCTGAGGTCTTTAAGTAAAACCGGCGGGTTACGCGTGTAATTTGAGAGACCAGTGTATATTTTACGAGCATTGCTATATGGACAACATTACCAGATGATACATGCACGACGTGCGTATCATGCCATCCATGGGCAAGGCTGAAACAGCAGCTAACAGCTGGATTAGCAATCGTCCGAGTGTCGTTCAGCGTTTTTATCGTGTGTGAAGTACTTCCGATATTTTACTAGTCGAAATCGACCAACCAAGCTCCTTCGCCCGAGACCATCTGCTTTAATTTACAAGCGTCAGTTTTACAAGCGGTTTTGGTTGGAAAACGACGATCCAATCACGGCCTAATATCATGAGTTGGTCGGAAGATCATATGGTTTCACGTCTAACCTACCCGACATGTCGTATAGGCTATGAATGAAACATCAGACGATGAACTTCTTACGCACGGAAACAACAGAAGAGGATGATCTTCTTAACAAGCAAATCGCTGGCATTAGATCGACATGCAAAACAATACGAAGCATTATTCTCAGGAGGCACGGTGAACAGCTCGTGATGCCGCATGCCACAACATTCCAAGCTCAACTTTGCAATCAAACACAAGGCCTGGCATTACATAGACAATATTTAGAACAAACTCTTAACACAGGAATATCTCAGCAGAGTAACTATTTACTTCTAAACTGAACACATGAATATGAAAAAACACTCGACGCTGCTCACAGTAAGGGCGTCCCACTCAAAAATATCAAATGCATGTCTTCTGGCTAACATCAATGAGCAAATTTTGACAAGGTTTTCCAATTCCAATATATTAAACTAATGTCTTCTTGCTAACATCAATGAGCACATTTTGACAAGGTTTTCCAATTCCAATATATTAAACTAGCGTCTTCTTGCTAACATCAATGATTAAACTTTGACAAGCTTTTCCCATTCAAAATATGTAATGCCTATGATCGTGTCCTGTCTTAGCTTCTTGTACTTGTTTGGGCACTTTTTGCCCAGGGCACTCCACGTGTTGTTAAATTGCCAATGGTCTCTGCAGACTAGTCATGTCACCGGTGTCTAATAATACTCTATAAAGCTTCTCGGTCATTCCTTCTGTAATGTACCGCATCCAGTGACTGCTTCTTTCTGCAAAGTGGAACGACCAACTGGACCCAGTAACGCAGCAGTTTGCCTTGGACACATTGGCTCCTTTTGTGCAGTTCAACTAAAATCGAAGTTGGAATAAAACCGAGCTTTAATTTTGATATCCCTGTAGGCAACAATCGGTATAAGGGAAACAATTACTGAGAAATAACGGTTATGACTTGTCTTAATGGGAAACAAAGCAGGAGAGGAGCAATTCTCCATCAGTGTGATTCATTCATATTGACTGAGACATTATCTTAACAATGCCTTGGTTCAACATGTATAAAGAACGACAAAGCAGAAAAGTACCATTCCTAAAACAATGCAACTGATTGAATTTTTAAAGAGACATTATCTTAAAATTACCTTGGTTAAACATGTAGAAAGAACTACAAAGCAGGATAGTACCATTCCTAACAAGTGTTGCAATTTTGAACTAAGATTCAGTAGTTAATTAATTCTGAGAGTGGCATTGCTTAATTTTACCAGCGGCATTAGATTAATGAAAAGCATAAACAGTTCTAGGGGAGAGTGGGCGCAACAACAATATGTGCTTCCATTTACTTATAAAGGGGGTGATGCAGAGTTTGTTGTAACAAAGCAACAAGCATCATGTCTGGGTTGGTCCCATTTTTGTTCACTACTTAATGGGAAAAGATAGCAATACAATAGCTTCAATTCAACATTTATTTAAAACAGTACCAATACAAGTAGCACAACATCTCAAAGCACACTGCACAATCATCTGGATGAAGGCCTGTTGACCTTTCATGAGAACACCAGGATAAAATACGAATCTGCTAACACGAATAGGAAATCCAATCTCATTTTGTGCAGTTGCACTGAAATCAAGCAAAGTGTTTCGCGTAGCGAAGCAAAATGTCTCAATAGCAACAAGTTGAATAGATATCATGTGGTAGAGATCAAGATTTGAAACAACTCGACATGAACAATGGAAACAAATCTCGATCTCCTTTTGTGCAGTTCCACCAAAATTAAGCAAAGTCACCGGTGTGACATTCAAGTTGAACTGCACAAAACACTCTTAAAACATAAGTGTTTCGAGTAGCGAAGTAAAATGTCGCAATAGCAACAAGTTGAATCGATACCCCTGTTTTAACAGAGGCAAAAAAGGAAACAATTACTTGCCGATAAAGGAGGATGAAACAAACAGTGACAGAAAGAAGCATCTAACTTATCTTGGATGGAAAACAAAGTAGGATAGTAGCATTTCTAAAACGGTAGCATTTGTTCATATTAACAGAGACACTCTCTTGAAACAACATTCGTTAAAAAATGTAATTTACTTTTAACAGTGGCATTGCTTCAATTTTCGGGCGGCATTCTTAGGGCCTGTTTGGTTCCAATAAGTCACCTGACTTATAAGTCAGGTGACTTAAAACTAGTGACTTATAAGTTACGCCTGTTTGGTTGTCACCTAACTTATAAATCATCTGACACACCTTCCCACACCAATGAACATCATGTAGGTGGTGGGACACACGTAAAAGGGGGTGACTTATAAGTTTTAAGTTGGGGTGGAGCAACTTATGACTTATAAGTTGGGGTGACTTATAAGTCGGGTCTGTTTCGCAAAATAAGTCACTTTTTTCACTTTTCGACTTATAAGTTGGTGACTTATTTGGAACCAAACAGTCCCTTAGATTAACAACAACAAAATAGCTGTATGGGACATGCTAGCACCATGTGTGTCCACACGTATAAATGGGTGATGCAGAGTATGTAGCCAAGCAGCATATCTGTGTTGGTCCCATATTTGTTCTCTTTGAACTTTTTTCCTATGTGAGGGCAGCAAATCTAGTCCTGCACAAACTACCCGACCCCCCCCAGTTTCTTTCCCTTTTCAACAAAGAGATTGGTTCCTTACAGATGTGTGTACTGGGTTACCCCCCTTTTCCCTTTTCGACCAACAAAGCGGCTGGATAGCCAGTCTATACTACTTTTCCTCCCTCCTTTCCTCATTGAACCACGTCCTAGATTCATGATCCACCCCACCGCACCTTTCTTTCCTCTTTGAACCAAGACCTAGATTAGACTACAGATCGAAAAAGATCCACATGCAGCTAGAGCAACGACGGTTTCAAAGAAACTTATATCTTAGGGTCGTCGGGATGTCGCAAGGCATGCGGCAGGAGGCCAGATCTGCCCACACTACGTACGGCAGCGAGGAAGAAGGGGTCGGTGGCCCTCCCGCACAAGCGATGGGTGAAAGAGAACAGCGTAGCCGGCAATGGATTGCCTCCCTCACCGAAGGTGATAGAGTTAACGCTGCACCTCCTCCCCTTCCCGGTGCGACGGGATACGGACGCCTCCTTCACCAGCTGTGAGGGGGGAGAGAGACAAGAGGCCAACACATTCTTGTTTAGATCTGGTGAAGAGAGGGTGAGAGACTGTGAATATAGCAAACCCTAGCAAATGAACGCTGAGCCTCCAGCGTGTAACATATATGTATTACGGCGAGCATGTGGAGAGTGCAAACCCTAGCGAACAAGCGCTGAGGCTCCCGCTTACATATATACTAATGTAGTACAAACTGAGCTCCGGTGCCTTCACTCCATCTGTTTTTGGCTGTATGACAGGTGAGCCAGCCACATTTTGGGCCCACCTGTCATAAACCCAAAGGTAGGTGCACTAAGTCAATGAAGCTGCGTGCATATAGTACTCTCGTGTGTATACGACTAATATATAGTGGAGTGGTTTTATTATTCTCTCCATAACAATCGTTTTAAATTGTGTAAGTACGAAACGAAACTCTTTATTTAATGTACAGAGGGAGTACTACTTCCGATGAACTAACGATCCACGCCCACGCGTCCTGGTCGCACTTCCTGTCCTTCACGTGTGGTACACTACCCTCCCTTAAGTGAACAACCACACATGCGCCAAATTATCGGAAACGTGTGAGAGTGTATACAAATAAAGAATTTTAATTTCAATTATCGGAAAGGTTTGAGAGTATTACAAAGTTTACTTCAGTCAAATCTAATATGCGGAGTAAATAAAAATGGAGGGCTACTACGTCCATCCGGGTTTTTAGTCCACACCATTTTTAAATCAAAGTTAATAGCTGGACAAATAAAATTACAGGGGAGCTGGAGACAAAGTTGTGAGAAGGCTTAGAAATCAATACAAAACTTATACTCTTAGTACCAACATCGATCCTTCTTCGAGGAAACATTTGGTTCATAGCCAATTGTGTGATAAAATTGCACCAACGTGAAAGACGACTGCGTCTCCAACGCAACCAAGGTGAACTGATGAAGGATATCATCTTTGTGCGTAACAAGCAAAGAGCACTGATGGAAGACAACTTGTTTTTCATTGAAAATCGATCAGCTTCACCAGCCAACGCAACCATGAGGCGCGACCATGAGCATCGATAGTTTGTGGTCTATTTTTTTTGTCCTAGTTTTTTTTTGTTTCTTGTTGCTACATTATATACTTGTGGGAGCTTAGATGTGATATCCTTAAATAACATCTAGATGTGAATTGGACAAACTGATTTTCTAACGTACCAAGAAAGAAAACTCGATCAAAAACACGCCCCCGCTTCCAGGTCGCGAGAGTCATCGCGCACACACACATAGACATAGACATGCATATCCGTGTTTACGTAAAATTCCATTTCCATCTCCATCTCCAATCACATTTTTCCAACTAGCACATTATTCACGTTGTTAATTATATACGCAACAATATTAACGTACAACATCTTTTGTTTGCGCACGTCCGGACCGCTGCCACGGTCGGTCCTGACCAACCCGAACCCTCTTCATCACCCACGCGTGCTTCCTGCCCAAAACGGTCAGTGCCACATTCATGCCCAGCCAGAGCGGACGCAACCTCTCACTGGCACCGGCATTGAAGCTGCGCGCCGGCCGAGAGAGCGTCGCCCGCGCCGCTTCCGGGTGCACGCGGCTGCTCCGTGTTCAAAGGTCGCAATAGCCGGCTACAACATGCATGTAAAAAGTTTTTTGGAGTCCGTGCTACAGCTAGCTGTCCTCCCCCAACTCATCAATCTCTTCCAGTAGTGCTAGTAGTAATCCATGGCGCGATCCATCGACAAGCAGGCATGAAAGTTATCGTATACTTGGTTTGTGGTGAGTGGCATGCCGAGCGACCGTGTGGGGTCGAGCCATGGAGGAGGGTGAGACACGAACACGACAGACGTGATTTACTGTGTGATTTTACTGCTCCTTAGTGGCCCCTACATGTACTCCCCCTACGTGTATGCAGCAGTCACACGTACACATGGACGCAAAAACACACGCGACGCCCTAATGCATGCATGTCCGAGCACACGACGGAACACACACGGTCACACTAAGTGCTCAACCTACACGTGCATGCACACACATACTCAGTCAGGGTGAGCTAGTGACCG
>NC_057810.1:679547453-679547652 GCF_018294505.1 Triticum aestivum
ATATATATATATATATATATATATATATATATATATATATATATATATATATATATATATATTGAGCGCAATGAGCGTATTATGAAGTCCACTGACCGTATTTTTACAAATATACAGTGACAGATAGAGTATTTATCTCGTTTGAAATTAAGACATATTAACCGGAGAGGAGGCAGTATGGACTAGCATTACTTTGTTG
>NC_057810.1:679547836-679569632 GCF_018294505.1 Triticum aestivum
GCGCAATGAGCGTATTATGAAGTCCACTGACCGTATTTTTACAAATATACAGTGACAGACAGTGTATTTATCTCGTTTGAAATTAATCCATATTAACCGGAGAGGAGGCAGTATGGACTAGCATTACTTGCGCTCGGTGGCTCGCAGGACAAGGAGAAACTTTTGACTAATGCAAGCTCTCCCTCGCTCAGGCGGTGGACATGCAACAGTTAATTCGGTGTCAGATTGCCAGAAGCATACACTATACTACTAGTGCTACTATTGTTCAACTTCCCAAATAGGCGAATAGCCAAGAGCAAAGTTTACTAATATAGTCTATAAAGGTACATACTATAGGAACCGGATGGAGGAGCGTCTGCACTCTTATTATAATTTTAAAATGTGATAAAGCAATCTTCAACACATTTGCTTATCTTCGAGGGTTCTCGCATGTGATAATGGAAGTTGATTGCATGGAACACTCGCCACAATTCTCGCTTAATTCTCGCTCATATCCTGTTACAAATAGTAGCGCTCGGTAATATTTCCTCTTTTTTGTTATTCAGCATGTAAACAGGTCAGCAAACCTTGCGGCGCATCTTCGTGCGAACTGTGCTTGCTGCACTTTGAATGTGGCCGAGAGCTGGCTTGATGAAACACCTCGCTTCCTACTTCTTTTTTTGCGGGGTACCTCGCTTCCTAGTGACCAGTGTCTTGGCTGATCGTCCTAAGAATGCTTATATATATGAATAAAGCTCTCTCATTTACTCGCAAAAAGGATTGAGCCATATTAACCGGAAAGGAGGGAGTATGGACTAGCACTACTTTTTGGTGTGTCCCGTCAACTCGCAGAATGAGGAGAAGCTTGCAGGACAAGGTGAAGCTCGCTTACGCCTTTTGACTAATGCAACCTACCCTCGGTGGACATGTGAAAGTGCTAGTTATCGACTAGAGGGGGGGGGGTGAATAGGTGATTTTTATCAAAGTCTTCAAAACGTGGAAGTTTCGAAGACAAACAATAGAAATGACCTAATTGATATGCAGCGGAAGATAAACTACAACAAGCAAGCCATAGTCAAGTATGCGATAGCGTTAATGTACGAAGACTAATAGCAGCTAGGTAGTAGGATCAGGATGGAAGATAGTATGAAGCCAATCAACAATAGTAGTCAAGCAATGAAGTCAGTCAGATAAGACAGATAAGTAATGACTTCACGAAGACAAACTCAAGGTAAAGGAGGGAAGAGATAGAACCAGTCACTTGTTGAAGACACATGATTTGTTGGACCAGTTCCAGTTGCTGTGACAACTGTACGTCTGGTTAGGGAGGCTGAGATTCAACTCAGAAGACCGTGTCTTCACCTTATTCCCCTTGAGCTAAGGACACTTAGTCCTTGCCCAATCACTCTGGTAAGTCTTCAAGGTAGACTTCCAAACCTTCACAGACTTCGTTCACCCGGCAATCCACAATGACTCTTGGATGCTCAGAACGCAACGCCTAACCGGCTGGAGGATACACATCCTCAAGTGTAATAAGTCTTCAGGTCACACAGACAGAAAGACTTCAGTGATGCCTAACACTCTTTGGCTCTGGGTGTTTGGGCTTTATCCTCGCAAGGATTTCTCTCTCTAAAATGCTTCGAGGTGGGTTGCTCTCAAATGACAAAAGCCGTATACTAACTCTGAGCAGCCACCAATTTATGGTGTAGGGGGTGGGCTATTTATAGCCACTAGGCAACCCGACCTGATTTGTCCGAAATGACCCTGGGTCACTAAGGAACTGACACGTGTTCCAACGGTCAGATTTCAAACACACGCGGCAACTTTACTTGGGCTACAAGCAAAGCTGACTCATCCAACTCTGGATAAGATTTGCTCTCATTGTCTTCGCTCGAAGACATAGGATTTGGGTTGAGCATCACTTCAGTCACTCTGACTTAGTTCACTTGGACCCCACTTAACAGTACGGTGGTTCCTATGACTCAACAAAGAAGAAAAGGAAGCAACGAATCCACACAGTCTTCACGCTCTATAGTCTTCACGCAATGTCTTCTCATGTCATAGTCTTCAATATGAATATCTTCTCATACCACCATTGTCTTCAATGTCTTCATACATTTTTAGGGGTCATCTCCGGTTGGTAAACCGAATCAATGAGGGACACTACCTGCGTTATCCTGCAATTCACACAAACGCATTAGTCCCTCAACCAACTTTGTCGTCAATACTCCAAAACCAACTAGGGGTGGCACTAGATGCACTTACAATATCCCCCTTTTTGGTCATTGATGACAAACTGGTTGAAGTTTTCAACGGGGATAAAGTATGTGAAATTGTAAAGGATAGGAATTGTCTTCATAAGTAGCAAGGGCTCCCCTGAAGATGTGCATATAAGTAATTTTGCTTTTGGAATGCAAATGCACATGGCAGGTTGTACTTGTGGAGATCCACTTCAACTTATGAAGATAATTCATCATGCATGAAATGATATAGCTTATAGGATGACATGCATAACGAAAAATGGACGTCTGCAGGATGATCTAAGTGCGGAAGTTATCATCGCACATGCGGAATTTATCATCGCATCACAGTAAAGCAAACAAGTAGCAGACGACCATAAAGTTTAGGTGTTACAACTCAAAGAACCAAACGTTTTTTAAAAAGCAAGAGTTGTAAGCACGAGGCAAAAATATAATGCAACCGCCCATATGAACCCGCTTGAAGACTATCAAACTCATACGCTTCTCCCCTTTTTGTCAGTAATGACCAAAAAGGTTTGAAGACATAGAGCATCTACTCGTCAACATGAGTAGGTGAAGCAGCATTGTTGTCGTTGTTGGTTGGTGGTGCAGATGAACTTGGTGCAGTGTCGATGCGTGCAGTAGGAGGAGGTGGTGAGGTAGCATCATCTTCATCATCGATCACTCTGGCATTTACCGTAGCCGCGAAGGAAGAATATTCCGAGTCTTCAAGAGATGGAGTACGCCGTAGGGCAGTAGTCCATGGAGGAGTGGAGTCAAACTGAAATCTTTCATTAAAGCCATCGTCTTGAAGATCAGCTTCAGCACTGAGCAGGGTCAAACTCTTCCATTAGCGCCGACAAGTTTCATGAGCAACAAAGGCATTCTTGGTGGCAAGGTTGCGAATGCGATTGACATCCACCAAGAGGCTTTGCATCTGTCTCTTGAGCCAGAAATGATGCTTGTTCTGTTTTTGATGAAGGGCCACAAGAAGTTCTCGGTCATTGAGAACGCGAGAACGCTTCCGAGGCCTTTGGGCAATGGTGCTTTCAGTGGCTTCAGTAGGTGCTCGATGAGGCAACCGAGTATTTCCAGCCAATGGATAGATATGTGTTGCTGCTTGAACACCTTGAATGGGTTTAGTGAAGCTTTGGTGCTCGACATTCTGAAGACAAAGCGGATTCTTGGCAGGTTCAGGGTATATAGCTTCAACTGACATATCAACCTTTGGCAGAAACATCACATGATTGCGAGCAGATGGTTGATAGTTGACAGATGAGTATCGCTTGATGAGGCGCATGACACATGGAGCATAAAACTTCAGACCAAATAGGTCAGAGCCGGAAGCAGCAAGTTGCCTGATGAAGAAGTCCTGCGCATTGAAGTTGATGCCATTGAGAATATAGAAGACCAAAGTCTTCATAGCTCCTTCAAGCTTTGCCGCTGATGAATGTCCTTTGATAGGCCATAGAGTTCGCCTGATGATGTGATATATGGTGCGTGGCAGATACTCAAGGTCTTCAACAAAGAACTCTGTTGGATATTCAGCATCACGTGGCAAAGGCTTCATCATGCTCAGCATCTGACTCATATTGGGTTCAGGCTTATGGAAGATGCTTTCCAAAGCATTGCGGTGATCTTGACAACCAGGTTCATAGAGTTCTCCGGGAGTGGATAGGCCTGTAAGCTCGATGATATCCATAGCTTTGGCTTCATGATGAACATTTCTGGTCATCCACTCGAGAACCCATGTCTTCGTATCTCTGTTGTAGCCGCGAATGTGCAGAGTAGCATAGAATTGAAGCAATAGCTCTTCATTCCAGTGTTCTTTATCTGTGACAAAATTGAGCAGCCCAGCATCATGAAAGCAGTCAAGTGCTTGTTCTAAGCAGGGCAGTCCAATAATGGCTTCAGTGTCGAGGCGCATATGAGGGAAAATGCGCCCTTGATCATACAGAACACAGGTGTAATAGCTTCGCTGCTGATGACTCCAGAACCGATCTGATGATATTCTTGGCTTTGTGTAGGGGTTCTTCGAGCTATCAAAGAATGTGTTGTGGCTCTTGAAGCCATTTGCATTGAAAGACCCGACAGTAGTGGCAGTACCAGGAAACCTTGGCAGTCTTGGCTTGGGCTTCTGGACCTGAGGCCTATGCTCAATGTGATAGTCAAATTGAGGACCAGAGACATTGGGCGGAGGGACCAGAACGGGCCATCTTACTATGATTAGCTCGCCATGGTTGTATGCTTGCTCGATTGTATAGGGCCTTGGGGGCGGAACAGGAGCAGCGGCAGCAGCTGAGGCTTCAGGCTGTACAACAGGTGCTTCAGGAGCATTTGCTTCATTCGCTTCGGGTGCAGTGGCCTCATTAGCTTCAGGCACACTGGTTGGTTCAAGCTCCACATTAGCTTCAGCCATGACAACGTCATTGGCTTCACTTGCGTTGGTTGTGGCAGCTTCAGGATTTTCAACCTCCACTTGAGGAGCTGGAGGGTCAGGCACAAACACGTTCACTTCATGAACTATTTCTTCAGGTATGGGGGGAGTAGAGACACGTTCTTCTTGACGTTCTTCATCGGCTGATGCCGCCGGACTGTCTTCAGCAGCTTGTGCTTCAGACACAGAGACATTCATAGTTGGAGTGGCTTCAGAGAACACTTGACGTGCAACAGGTTGACGCTGCACTTCTCCTTCTGGAATGCTCGGAAGAGGGATTTGAGGCCTTGGTCCTTTGCGAAGCCTTTGAAGTACAGGCGATGCCTTTGGAGATGGAGTGGGAAGGTCCTCATCCTCTTCAACTTGGACGGATGGTGTGGTTTGTTGTTGTTGTTGGGGAGTACTTGGGGATTCTTGTTCTTGCAGGCGATCAGCCCATGAAGCATCCTGAGCAATTGGCGTCAGAGGACGACCAATGCTAATGATTTCGCTGTTCGTATGAACAGGTGATGATACCACATTATATTCGATCTGAGGAAGAACTTCATCATCTTCAACATTGTCATGATGACCAATGTCTTCAGCAGCAGTGGGTTCAGCTGCTGGTATATCTTCAGCTTCAGGAGCCTCTGTGGAAGCAGGCTCATGAACAGTCGTGCAAAGTTCTTGGGATGCAGATGCAGGACGAACCACTGAGATAGGTTCAACAACAAGGGGCTCTGTGGGAGCAGCCCGACTCTTCTTGGTCTTGCGCTTCTTCTTGGAGGGAGCGGCATCAGAAGCTTCAGTATTCTTCCTCTTTCTGGCTTCAGCCTTGGCAGCCCTCGTCTTCTTCTGTTCTGAAGCGGTTGTGGTGAACTTTGGCTTCGAGCCAGTCATGCTACTTGGGAAGATAATGCGAGGGGCTTCTTGGCTTGAAGGTGCAGGCTGGTCAGCAGGAAGCTTCTTCTTTTTCTTTGCAGCCATCTTGGGGTCAATGCCAGGACGGCCAAGTGACTTGCGCTTCTCAGCCTCATTATAGGCAAGCACACACTTATCAGCCAAACGCTTCATGCGCTCACGAGAGCCTTGAGCTTCTTGGCGCTTCTTCAGAAAAGCTTCTTTAAGCTCATGCAGCATGACTTTGAAGTTTCAAACGTCTTGAACACTTAGCTTGGCCACATGCTTCTTGAATTGAGCCTTCTCATAATCAATCTTGTTCTTGAGCTCAATGATTCGCTGAGCGAGAGCCAGCTCAGAAGCAATGGCGCCATTGAAAGAGACGCCGAGGCCAATGGGAAGCTGTAAATCTTCAAAGCTGACATTGGGGGTATCGAACCACTCATCAATGAAATTATGGATGATGGCCACATCAAAGAGAGGCAAGTTGTTGAAGATTTCTGCTTCTTCCTTGCTCTTTATCAGTTGCTCAAGGGCATCATCAGCAAGATCTTCATCACTTGATAGATCAATGGGTTCTTCACGCAGAATGGTGGCAGGAGTCAAGGCTTGATCAGTATGCCTGACAAGTTGCTTTTTCTTCTCCGCCTTCTTGGAGATGCGGGATTGAACTTCAGACTGCACACTGGCTTCAGGAGGTGCAGTGGCCAGTGGCTTCACACGAGAAGATTTTGGAGGTGCTGATTTAGAAGCCTTTAGCTTCTTTTGCTTTTGTGGCTTTGGAGGAGGAGCTGGGGCTTCATCAGAATCAGCCTCATTGTCAGAATGATCCACTTTGGCACCTTGTACCAAGATGTAGGAGATGAGGCCATGAAGGTTTGCAAAGGGGCCAATTCTGTTTTCTTCAACTTCACGTGTGCCATCATCACGGGGAGCAGAGGGACCAGGATTGAAGTCTAATCCCCATGACTTCTTGTTTTCCTTTGCTGAAGCCTTAGCAAACTGAAAATTGCGCTTGAAGAGATTGTCGTCATGACACCAGAGTAAGGATGTGGGATCGGCATTCTCAGGCTGAGGTCCACGGACCATGCACGGATAGAAATCTTGTGCAATAGCTTTAGCTCTATTCTTGGGTTGAAGACCTCGATAGATAATATCACCCCAAGGACTCTTGATAGCATTTTTCTTTGCGTACTCCTGGGTGACGAACTTGTACTTGTACCACTGTTCAACCCAATAGCATCGAATCCATTGGATTCGAGTCTTGCGCTGATTGTAATCTTCTTCAGGATCTTTTTTATACATTTGTGCCAGATCATCAGGCAGATCCCTTGATGTTACCCCACGACGTTGTCTGCCACCCTTCCTTGCTGATTTTTCTGCAGCCATGAACTTCAAGCTGAATGGCTTCAATACGTTCAGAGGCTTCAGAGATTTACGCTTGCTGGTCAAGCAGGAACTGGCTTTAGGAGAATTGATATGATGCTGTAAGTATTCTGCAAACGAATGCAGACTATGAGAACCAAGGGATTCTCCCACGGACATGTACCTGTGACAGCATTAGAGATGCGAGGGAAGGGGAAGAGGTCATATGCATTCTCAGAAGATTTTGAAGGTAAATCAGTTTGAAGATATTGACCTCATGATGCAAAGACATTCACTTATATAGGTGAGTTGGTTCCAGATTTGTACCAATCCGTGAATGAGTACAAGCGAGGAATCAAACTAGACAGGAAATCTAAGTGAATTAACTAGGCAGTATGAGATGCAGACAGAATAGATCTAACATTGAGTAGGCAGAAACTACTTTTGGTAAACAGGATGAATCTTGAAGATCAAAAAGGTGGTAAAAATAGAGTTATAATTACCGCACGAAGAACTGCTAGATGGGAAGAATAGGAGACCGAGCAGTTCAGTCCACCGTGCCCTAACTTGGCGACGGAGAACACCTACGGCGACGGCGGAGAGGATGATGTCCGCGGCCGGCGTGAGGACGGCGTCGGAGAAGTCGCGACAGCTAAGCGCTTCGTCGCCGGCGTCGTCGCGAGCTAGCGGTGGCGCTAGGGTTTTGACAGAGGTGGAGAGGTGGAAGAAGGATTTCTGTACCACAAGGGACAAGTATTTATAAGTAGGTGAGTGACACAGCACAATTACGCTGGTGCCCCTGGCGGTTCACATCTATGGGGTATGTGGCAAGCATGCAACATACTTAATTGTCCCACGTTCCCACGCCCGCCAGGCATGTCGGAGAGTTGTTCCGGCTTCTCTGGATTTCAACAATAAAGATAAGTCATTTAAAACAGATTTAATGTTTGTCTCTTTGCCTTCTGCTGACTAGGACGCAGAGAAGACATTCGACAGTTTCAATAGAATGCATATGATTTGGACAGATAGAGTTTGATATAGGAAGCATAGAGAGGTTAGGGTCCGATCACATTCACTTAGCTCAAAAGATCCAATCTTGAAGACATAACTATAAGTGAATCCTGTAGAGGACAGAACACTAGTACATATATATATATATATATATATATATATATATATATATATATATATATATATATATATCAGAAAACAATCAAATCATCATAGTGTAGAAGATCATGAAGATAAATTGAAACTGAAGACAAACCAAATGCGAAGTTATTGCAATATAACGCCATGAGTGAAACACTTCAAACAGAGAAAGTTGGTGGTGGCGTTACCCACCGTATAGGAAGTATTAGACCCAGACACGGCGCACAATTATCGTGGCGCTCCAAAGTCAAATTCCATGTTAATGTATTCACACTCAGAGTGTAAATCTTCATTGATTGAAGATATACATTACTTTGTGTGTTGCACATCTAAGTCATCAACATGCATAAGTGTTAGGATGTGTGCCTGATCACAGGACATTCGAGGATTCCAAGATGTTTAGCTCACACCGTAACTTGAAAAACCTTTTCTCATCCAAGGGCTTTGTGAAGATATCTGCCAGTTGCTCTTCAGTGTTGACGTGCATGATATCTATATCTTTCTTCATAACATGATCTCTGAGAAAGTGATGACGTATTTCAATGTGCTTTGTCTTCGAGTGCTGGACTGGATTGTTGGCTATCTTGATGGCACTTTCGTTGTCGCAGAAGAGAGGTACTTGTTTCAGGTTGATGCCATAATCCTTGAGAGTTTGCTTCATCCATAGAAGCTGAGCACAACAGGATCCAGCAGCAATGTATTCAGATTCAGCAGTTGAGAGTGATACACAGTTCTGCTTCTTTGAAGACCAACAGACAAGTGATCGTCCTAGAAAGTGACATGTTCCTGAAGTTGACTTGTGATCCACCTTGTCACCAGCATAATCAGCATCCGAGAATCCAACTAGGTCAAACCTTGAGCCCTTTGGATACCATAATCCGAGTGTTGGGGTGTAAGCCAAATATCGAAGAATTCGCTTCACAACTAAGTGATGCGATTCCTTTGGTGCCGCTTGGAATCGAGCACACATGCAAACAATAAGCATAATATCTAGCCTAGATGCACATAGATAAAGTAAAGAACCAATCATGGAGCGGTATACCTTTTGATCGAACTCTTTACCATTGTCGTCGGGACCAAGGTGGTGTTTGGCTGGCATTGGCGTCGTATAACCTTTGCAGTCTTCCATTCCAAACTTCTTCAGACAATCTTTGAGGTACTTTTCTTGAGATATGAAGATGCCATTTCGTTGCTGAAGAATTTGAAGACCAAGGAAGAACTTCAGTTCTCCTATCATGGACATCTGATATTGCTCTTGCATCATGTATCCAAACTCATCACTATACTTCTGGTTGGTGCAGCCGAAGATAATGTCATCCACATATATTTGGCACACAAACAGTTCGCCATCATATGTCTTCGTGAAGAGTGTGGGATCGAGGGATCCTGGTTTGAAGCCTTTTCTCTTCAGGAAGTCTTTGATTGTATCATACCAGGCACGAGGAGCTTGTTTGAGGCCATACAGTGCTTTGTTTAGCTTGTACACCATATCAGGATGTTTTGGATCTTCAAAGCCAGGTGGTTGTGCGACATATACTTCTTCTTCAATCTTGCCATTGAGAAATGCACTCTTCACATCCATTTGATATAGCAAGATGTTGTGATGATTAGCATGGGCTAGCAGTATGCGAATAGCTTCAAGCCTAGCAACATGAGCAAATGTTTCATCGAAGTCAATTCCTTCAATTTGAGTATATCCTTGAGCCACAAGACGTGCTTTGTTTCTGACGACTTGACCATGCTCATCTTGCTTGTTTCGATATATCCATTTTGTTCCAATAATGTTATGCTTGCGAGGGTCAGGTCGCTTGACAAGTTCCCAAACATTATTCAGCTTGAACTGATGAAGTTCTTCTTGCATGGCTTGAATCCATTCAGGTTCCATAAAAGCTTCAGCAACTTTCTTGGGTTCTGATATTGACACAAATGAAAAGTGCCCACAGAAGTTTGCTAACTGTGTTTCTCTTGAGCGAGTAAGCGGACCAGGCGCGTTGATGCTGTCAATTATCTTCTCAATTTGTACTTCATTTGCAACACGAGGATGAACTGGGCGAAGACCTTGCTCATGCTGATCATTGTCATCATTGGAAGTATTGTCTTCGGTCTGAGCATTGTCTTCAGGTTGGTTTGGTGCAGAGATGATCAGTTCCTCTTCAGGCTGTGCTTCAGAGGGCATGATCTCACCAGTTCCCATCAGCTTGATAGATTCACTGGAAGGAGCTTCATCTAGTGTACTTGGCAGAATTTCTCTTTGTGAACCATTGGTTTCATCAAATCGCACATCCACTGTTTCAACGATTTTCTAGTGGAAGAGGTTGAAGACTCTGTAAGAGTGCGAATCCTTTCCATAGCCAAGCATGAAGCCTTCGTGAGCTTTGGGTTCAAATTTTGACTTGTGATGAGGATCCTTGATCGAGCACCTAGCACCAAAGACTCTGAAGTAGCTGACATTTGGCTTCTTGCCAGTAAGGAGTTCATAGGATGTTTTGCCCAGAAGCTTGTGGATGTAAACACGGTTGATGATGTGACAGGCTGTATTAATAGCTTCAGGCCAGAACTTTCTTGGTGTCTTGTATTCATCTAGCATTGTTCGAGCCATCTCAATGAGGGTTCTGTTTTTACGCTCAATGATGCCATTTTGTTGAGGAGTGTATGGAGCAGAGAACTCATGAGTGATTCCCATTGTATCTAGATACAGATCAAGGCCGGTGTTCTTGAATTTAGTGCCGTTATCACTTCTGATATGCTTGATCTTGACACCATAATTGTTCATTGCTCGATTTGCGAAGCGCCTGAAGACATCTTGCACTTCGGTCTTGTAAAGAATTATATGAACCCATGTGTATCTTGAGTAGTCATCAACAATGACGAAGCCATAGAGACACGCCGTTGTTGTGAGGGTGGAGTAATGAGTAGGTCCAAACAAGTCCATATGTAGCAGCTCGAAGGGTTGAGATGTTGTCATGATTGTCTTCGTGGGGTGCTTTGCCCTTGTCATCTTTCCAGCTTCACAGGCACCACACAAATGATCTTTCTTGAACTTGACACCTTCGATGCCTATGAAATGCTTCTTCTTGACGAGAGTGTGCAAGTTCCTCATGCCAGCGTGCCCCAGCCTTCGATGCCAGAGCCAGCATTCTGAAGCTTTTGCAAGAAGACATACGGCAAGCTGTGGACCTGCTGAGAAATCTACCATGAATAGATCACCTTTCCTATACCCTTCAAAGACTAGAGATTTGTCAGATTCCATTAGTACAAGGCAACGATATTTTCCATATAGCACAATCATGTTTAGGTCACAAAGCATTGAGACAGACATTAAGTTGAACCCAATACTTTGCTTTTACCAGTGTCAGCAAATGTGATTTGACTTTTGTCGGATGGACGTAAGGTTGAGTCCATGAGAAGACTTCGATCACCAGTCATATGATTAGTGCATCCGCTGTCAATAATACATTTTGAAGCTTTTGGTGACATGCCCTACAGTGCAGTTAGGAGGATAGGCTTCACAAGGTATGTTGTGAAGCATAAGCAGTTGATGCATACTTGAATTATCACAGCATGGATGAAAGTTAGCACACAGTATGACAGGTAAGCGATTCATATGTGGAATACATAGTAAGTCATTTTATCATGTGTCCCTTTGTGTTTTAGGTCCCTAGCAATTATATTGGACGCCTTTGATTGCTGGCTGGAGACCACATTCTGCAAAAGAGAGTTAATTCTTCTTCACCACCCACATTTTCAGGGGTGGCTTAGAAGCAATGAGTCTAAGTGCAGCATTTGAGAATTTCGGCTTTGAAGCCCTAGCAAATAGCCTTGCAGGAGATGAATGATACTCATGTGAATAAGCAGAAAAGTTCTTAGTTCTATGAACATAGCGGTTTGAAGGCACACGCTCATATTCATGAGTCTGAGTATGATTTTCCTGCAAAACATTGGCGTTAAGGTGACTCAAGTGAGTCCTGTGTTCGTATGAAGCCATTGGACCATATGATGCCTTTGGTCTGGGGTTTGTCTTCTTCCCTGGTGGTGTCATGATGACATTCACTGGAAGATTCTCAAGACAGCTTTTGGGAACCCAGATCTTCTTCACAGGAGGTCCATTCCTGCAGTTAGTACCAATATACCTGGCAAACACTTCACCATTCTGACTTTTGAACAGTTTATAGTTTGCATCAAAGGATTCATCCATGATAATAGGATTAGCACAGGTAAATCCAGATAAAGTGGATGGATCCACTGAAGGTTCCTTTGCAGCAACCCATGTGGTTTTGGGATACTGCTCAGGCTTCCAGTAGGAACCATCAGCATTCATTTTCCTCTTGAACCCAACACCCTCTTTCCTAGGGTTTCGGTTCAGAATCTTCTTTTTGAGGACATCACAAAGTGTCTGATGCCCTTTCAGACTTTTATACATCCCTGTTTCAAGCAATGTCTTCAACCTAGCATTTTCATCAGCAATAGTAGTGGTATCCTCAGAAGAGGGGTTAGTTACCACATCAGTAGTTGAAGGTAGAGCAACAGTAGCAGCAGTGGAACATTCAGCAACAGAAGTAGCGTTATCACGCTCAATGCATTTTAAGCATGGGGGTTCAAATTCATCCTGAGCGGGACTGATCTGTTGAGCGCGAAATGACTCATTCTCTTTTTGAAGATCTTCATGAGTCGCTTTCAGTTTCTCAAGCTCTTGCTTCCTTTGAAGATAATCATAGGAGAGCTTTTCATAAGTGGTTGAGAGCGTCTCATGAAGACTTTCAAGTTCTTGATACTTAGCATGAAGATTTTTTATGTCTTCAACTAAGGACTGTGAACGTGTCATTTCCGCATCCAACAGGTCATCGCTTTTGTCTAACAGTTTTTGAGTATGTTCCATAGCCCTTTGTTGTTCAGTAGCAATTTTAGCAAGTGTTTTGTAGCTGGGTTTAGATTCACAATCAGAGTCATCTTCACTTGATGTTTGAAAGTAAGCATCGCGCAATTTTACCTTGGCACCGCGTGCCATGAAGCAGTAGGTGGGAGCAGGATCGTCCTTGTCATCATCAGCGTTGGTGTGGGAGTCATTGTCTTCAGTGGTGAAGATGGACTTTGCAACGTAGGCTGTGGCCAGAGCCAGACTTGCAACGCCAGATTCCACCTCAGCCTCCTCAGAAGCAGACTCCTCCTCTGAATCCCTTTCCTTGCCAACAAAAGCACGAGCCTTGCCAGATGAGCTCTTCTTATGAGATGAGGATTTTGATGTGGACTTGGAAGAAGACTTTGATGATTTCTTCTTCTTCTTGTCATCAGAGTCATATTCCTTGCTCTTCTTCTTTTTCTTCTCGTTGTCCCACTGAGGACACTCAGAGATGTAGTGCCCAGGCTTCTTACACTTGTGACATGTTCTTTTCTTGTTGTCTTGAGTGGAAGCTTCATCATTTCTTGAACTGGATCGTGAAGACTTTCTGAAGCCCTTCTTCTTGGTGAATTTCTGGAACTTCTTCACAAGCATAGCAAGCTCCCTTGCAATGTCTTCAGGATCGTCAGAACCGCAGTCAGATTCTTCTTCTTCAGATGAGGAAAAAGCTTTTGCCTTCAAAGCACGAGTTCGGCCATAGTTGGGGCCATAGATATCTCTTTTCTCAGAAAGCTGGAACTCATGTGTGTTGAGCCTCTCAAGTATATCAGACGGATTGAGTGTCTTGAAGTCAGGACGTTCTTGTATCATGAGGGCAAGGGTGTCAAAGGAGGTGTCAAGTGATCTCAGCAGTGTCTTGACAATTTCATGCTTGGTGATCTCAGTGGCGCCGAGAGCCTGAAGCTCATTTGTGATGTCGGTGAGGCGATCAAACGTGAGCTGGACATTTTCATTGTCGTTTCTCTTGAAGCGATTGAAGAGATTGCGAAGAACACTGATCCTCTGGTCTCTCTGTGTAGAGACGCCTTCATTGACCTTGGACAGCCAGTCCCAGACTAGCTTTGACGTTTCCAGAGCACTCACACGGCCATACTGTCCTTTGGTCAGATGAACACAGATGATGTTCTTTGCAGTCGAGTCCAGTTGAATGAACTTCTTGACATCAGTAGGGGTGACACCTTCACCAGTTTTGGGAATGCCATTCTTGACGACATACCAGAGGTCGACATCAATGGCTTCAAGATGCATGCGCATCTTATTCTTCCAATAGGGATATTCTGTTCCATCGAACACGGGGCAAGCAACGGAGACTTGATTATCCCTGCAGTCGACATAGCTGAAACTCCAGGTGGTTAAACCGAATCACACAAAACAAGGGAGTACCTTGCTTTGATACCAATTGAAAGTGCTAGTTATCGACTAGAGGGGGGGGGGTGAATAGGCGATTTTTATCAAAGTCTTCAAAACGTGGAAGTTTCGAAGACAAACAATAGAAATGACCTAATTGATATGCAGCGGAAGATAAACTACAACAAGCAAGCCATAGTCAAGTATGCGATAGCGTTAATGTACGAAGACTAATAGCAGCTAGGTAGTAGGATCAGGATGGAAGATAGTATGAAGCCAATCAACAATAGTGGTCAAGCAATGAAGTCAATCAAATAAGACAGATAAGTAATGACTTCACGAAGACAAACTCAAGGTAAAGGAGGGAAGAGATAGAACCAGTCACTTGTTGAAGACACAGGATTAGTTGGACCAGTTCCAGTTGCTGTGACAACTGTACGTCTGGTTAGGGAGGCTGATATTCAACTCAGAAGACCGTGTCTTCACCTTATTCCCCTTGAGCTAAGGACACTTAGTCCTTGCCCAATCACTCTGGTAAGTCTTCAAGGTAGACTTCCAAACCTTCACAGACTTCGTTCACCCGGCAATCCACAATGAATCTTGGATGCTCAGAACGCAACGCCTAACCGGCTGGAGGATACACAGTCCTCAAGTGTAATAAGTCTTCAGGTCACACAGACAGAAAGACTTCAGTGATGCCTAACACTCTTTGGCTCTGGGTGTTTGGGCTTTATCCTCGCAAGGATTTCTCTCTCTCAAATGCTTCGAGGTGGGTTGCTCTCAAACGACAAAAGCCGTATACTAACTCTGAGCAGCCACCAATTTATGGTGTAGGGGGTGGGCTATTTATAGCCACTAGGCAACCCGACCTGATTTGTCCGAAATGACCCTGGGTCACTAAGGAACTGACACGTGTTCCAACGGTCAGATTTCAAACACACGCGGCAACTTTACTTGGGCTACAAGCAAAGCTGACTCATCCAACTCTGGATAAGATTTGCTCTCATTGTCTTCGCTCGAAGACATAGGATTTGGGTTGAGCATCACTTCAGTCACTCTGACTTAGTTCACTTGGACCCCACTTAACAGTACGGTGGTTCCTATGACTTAACAAAGAAGAAAAGGAAGCAACGAATCCACACAGTCTTCGCGCTCCATAGTCTTCACGCAATGTCTTCTCATGTCATAGTCTTCAATATGAATATCTTCTCATACCACCGTTGTCTTCAATGTCTTCATACATTTTTAGGGGTCATCTCCGGTAGGTAAACCGAATCAATGAGGGACACTACCTGCGTTATCCTACAATTCTCACAAACGCATTAGTCCCTCAAGCAACTTTGTCGTCAATACTCCAAAACCAACTAGGGGTGGCACTAGATGCACTTACAACATGCATCAGTCCATTCGGTGTCAGATTTTTAGAGGCATACACTGTAGTACCCAACATGCGGAGTACCATCATTGTTCGACTTCACGAAGAGGCGAAGAGCCAAGCGCAGTAGTATGAGTAGTACTACTACTAGAACCGCATGGTGGAGCATTTGTACTCTTATTTCTTTTTATCTCTGATAAAGTACATGTTTATTCCGGAGAAGGGCGGAAAACGACAGCCCAACATCAACATGTAATGAATGATATCGATCAACCAACCATGCTCGAATATATCTTGGCCTCCATGCGAACCCTTCTGTGTGTTCTCGCTCCTCGTCTCTCTCAAGGAACGGCGGGTTGGCTCTTTGCCGTCAATTGAGATCGGTTTGCTCACACTCCTGTCCCACATGTCAGTGATATGCCAAGAGGAGGTGCGTTGACCGACTGGCCATACGCGTACTTGGTTTTGAACCTTCATACTACTCCTCCCTCCGTCACAGTTTACAGGGCGCGCTTCATTATGATGCATTTCTCTCAATGCATTTCCACCACCAGAGAGACTTTAGACGCGTTTGGTTTAATGCTCAATTAATTAGGGCGTGGTAACCGCAATCAAGTCCACAATTTTCTCTCCATGTAACTACGGAATGGAGTAAGTGCATGCATGTGTATACCCGAGGTGGAAGCACTGCATGCATGTGTGTATGCATTATTCCCTCTACTAGTAATAGACGCCGTGCTATAACTACCAATGCTATTTTTCAGGCCGATCGCTAGTCGCCTTGGTCCCACAGATCTTTTTTCTTTTTTCTGAAGCGCGCTGTATAAACAGTGACGGATGGAGTAGTATGAGCGGATTCAAAGAAGAGCGTATTGATGGTTGCTTCTTCAGAGCAACTTACAGTGGGAAAGGTGGGGCTTACGATTTGACTGCTCATTACTCACTATTAATGCGGCGCAACGACCGGGCTGAGTCTCCCATGCGGTTGTGCACTACCCCCTCGGTTCTAAAATATACTCCGGAGTATATTTGTCTTTCTAGAGATTTCAACGAGTGACTACTCAAATATTTGTCTTTTTAGAGATTTCAAATGGACTGGCACATGCGGATGTATATACATATTTTAGAGTGTAGATTCTCTCATTTTGCTCTATATGTAGTCACTTGTTGAAATCTCTAGAAAGACGATTAGAATATTTAGGAATGGAGGGAGTACACATACGAAGCAAAAGGAGTGAATCTACACTCTAAAATATGCCCGTTTGAAATTTGTAAAAAGGAAAATATTTAGGAACGAAGGAGTATAATTTTGTGCATGGCACATGGACCCGGGTGATGAAGAGGCTTCTGGCAATGCTATCAAGCTTCCATCATTTGTTTACATAATTGACGTACTATACAAATAATTTTCCAGCGAGACATGAAATTGTACAATGGTGTGAGCTTTCAACTTCTGTTTCGCGTGTCTTGCCATCGATGCTCTTTAGGAAACAATAAAAAACTAACTTCCTTGATAATGCATGTCAATTATTAGCAGATCAGAGCTAATAATTACATCACAACTGAAGACAGAGTTGTGAGAAGGTGTTAAATTAAAATTGATCCATGCTTTCATTGGCAGCAACGTCCCCCAGCTCTGTCTAAATCAACAAGGCATGTTGGGAAAAAAAGTAGCTGTCTGGAGCATGCAACATTCCGATCATTTTGTGCAGTTCCACTAAAATAGAGCTGAGCGTCCCTGTTCCAAAGATATTAAGTGTGATTACGATAATAGAGGACTGCTGATGAAACAATAAACACATAAATAGAAGCCGGTCACCTTTGCAGTCTCTTAAGACTAACTAGTTGGAGAAGATTAGGCTCGGAGTTGGATGAGGAGGATATAGCAAAACCAATCTCCCTTTGTGCAGTCGCACTGAAATGTAGAGACGTTGCCCATGTGACATTTTAGTACAACTGCACAAAACACTCTTAAGAAAAAAGTGATTTGTGCAGTTCACCAAAAGGTCGCAATAGCAACAAGGTGAAATGGATAGCCTTGTTTGCAAAAAAGAGGTAGAAAGGAAACAATTACTGGCCAATAACAGTTGATGACACATGCGACGACAAAAAAGAAGCATATTCCTTGCCCTAAGGGAAGATAACAACATGGTTGTGTTTGTCTAAAACGGTGTGAGGACGAGAATGCAATATGGAAAGTACGCTGGACGAGCTACGTTTTGGGCAAAGAACTATGGAAGATCCACATGCAGCGACGTGGGAAGACGGGCAGTGGAGCAAGGCCGGAGGGGATACCTGGAGGTCGTCGGGATGTAACTAGGTGAGCGGTGGCGGGCGGAATCTGCGAGCAGGTGGCGTAGGCCCTGCCACGCCGGAGCTTGGTCAGAGAGAACGGCGTGTACCGCAGATTGGGACGTGCTGCCTCGGTGCCGTTGAACGGAGAAACAATGCACTTCCTCCCTTTCCCCCGGCGGACGGGATGCGGCCGGATCAGTGACCAACGGTGAGAGAGAGAGAGGCCACCGCACTCCCTTTCCCCCGGCGGATGGGATGCGACCGGATTAGTGACCAACAGTGAGAGAGAGAGAGGCCACCGCAACCTTGTGTGAGATACTCTAAAGAGCGACAAACCAGGCACGCAAGGCTCCATTGTATATAGTGAGCGGACTACCTTTTTCTCCATAAAAATCATTTTATATTCTGTGTACGTGCCATTGAGCACTATAACTTTATTTAAAAATAACACGGCAACGCGTCAAGTCGAACTTTGTTTCGTGCAGGCGTGGTACACGACCTCCCTAGGTAAACAACCGCTACAGGCGTTCAAATTAGCATGTGGGCTGCCATTTCGTAAAGAAATGAGCTCCACCGTGTACCCGCGCGGGTGTGGCTGGGCACGAAGGGTGAGTACGTGCACGGTGCACCTATTCTCTTCTTGTATACGTACACCACCTACGTGGGGTTGTGTGAGAGAGATACAAACCTAGAGAGATATAGTGTGTGGGTTCTTGAGATTTTTTTTGGGGGGGGGGGGTTCAATCAAAAAATGTAACATATGCAATGTGTGTGAAATAGAGTCTTGGATATAACATATATATAGAGGGGGCGATCCACGAGAAGAGAGTGGAGGTATCACCGGCTTGAGGTGTCCATAGAATCGAAAAGAGGGATGATGTGTGTGGGTGTGTGCGCGCGATCGATAAAGAGTGCCATCGAATTTGTGTGTGCCCACGTCAAAGATATTTAGTGGCTGGCCTACTGGAACGTGAGAGGGGACATGTGTAGTTTGTCTCTGTGGCATGGATACCTACCTGCAGCGCTCGACTATCGGTGTGTGGTGGGGGAAGAGGGAGGCCCAATTAACTATAGAGGTACAATGGCTGGTATATGTGTGGAGGAGGAGAGAGGCCTACCTCATGTATTAAGGAGATCGATCTGCCTCATGTATTAAGGGAGATCGATCGACATCCATACATATGTGCATGAGAGGAATAAGGTTGGGAGAGAGACAGAGCTAGAGTGTTGGAGGGGGTGGTAGTGGAGTTGCTTCTAACAAATGGTGGGATAGGCTTCCTAGACAAACGGAGGGCACGCCCGCAATAGCAATAAGAGAGGAGATGGCTGCTTGTTGTCTGTGCTCGTGCGTGTGAGAGACGGGTCAGGAGGCATGCACGAATGATGAGGGGGGACGATGTGGCTGTGGTAAGCAGACATAACTACACAGGAAGATCAATCGCCCTTTGTTAGAGAAAGGAGAGACATAACTTGTGAGGTACGTCGATTGATGGGGGGGGGTAGTTAAAGTCAATCCAGGTATATGTTGGGAGATCGATCGGCATACATGCATGTGTGTGTTAGAAGCAAATGAGGCATGAGGAGAAGGATAGAGATAGAGGGATGCATGTAGGAGGTGGTACGAGAGGCATACTATATCGAGCGTGGAGGAGTGTGCGAGTACGAGAACGATGAAAAGAGTGGTGGGAGTGAGGCATGGACGGTGACAAGAGAAGAGGGGAAGCTTGTGTTTGTGCTAGGGACACCTGGCTAGAGAGGCATATCGATCGATGTGTGCCGTAAAGAAGGAGCTGGGGGGCCTACACACACCATGGGTGAACGACCTAAAGTGAAAAGATGAATTTGCGCAATGGAGCTAGAGAATGCTGAGGGAGGGTGAGAGGGATGCAGGCATGTGCATGCACAAGAGAAAGTTAGCGCTAGCTACAAAGATAAGAGGGTTGTGTGGGTGTAAAAGACGAATAGAGATCATATATACTTCATTATAAAAAGCGAATTCAGATATTTGAAGAATTTATCATAGTGTTTTAAACCGACGTATGTGTGAATATATATAACGGTGATACACATGGTGTGTTTTTGAACATGCTATACTACATTTAATATATTTTATCTCTACTCTTATAAAAAACGGAGTTGTTGATGATGGTGTGCCTGCCATCCTGCATTATAGGCCGTCCGATTTATATCTCGCGGATAGCAAGGAAACTATGATGGTTTAAGTTGGCAACAATCATGATTGTAGATTCTTATTGAAATAGAGAAACGAATTCAAATTTAGTTCGAATTGCATCGGTAGTATAGACATTTGGAATGCACTAAAATGTTGGTATGAGTAGGTTACATGCATTATACAGCAAAGCGAAAAAAATTAATCGGACATAACATGGATTCATACTCCCTCCTTCCATCTATATAGGGCGTAATGAGATTTTTAAGACCGCCTTTGACTATTGACAAGATTAATAGTACATGACATGCACAATGTGAAAATTATATCATTGAAAGAACCTTTCACATACGAAATTAATGGTGTGCTTTGTGTAAGTTGTATGTCATATATCATTGCTCAATATTTGGTCAAAGTTAGCATCGAAAAACGCATTAGGCCCTATATAGATGGAAGGAGGGAGTAGCTTTGAATAGCATTTGTATAGTAAAACATGGCAAGACTCTCTCTTTGTGTGGTGTGAATAGTTTTATTTTTTTCGTTTTCTTTTTGGTTGAGGGAAGTGCGAATTGATTTGGTATGTACAAGTACAATATTACTACATGTTAGGCTTGTCCCTAAAATTCAACCCGCATCTTGTTATATCCCGAAAATTCAGATATCGTGCTCCCAAAACTGGCGCCTTCACAACCCGCGCCTTGCTATCCCGAAATTATAACGCACGCGAAAACTCCCTCCAGCTGCCAAATCCCGACACGCGAAATCCCCCTTCTAACCCTGAGCCGAAAGGGGCGCTAGTTCAAATCGGTGGGGGGTACTTTTGTAACACACCCTACATTTTGGACAAGCGCATCCCTAAGTCATGCTTCACCCCCTCCCATCGCCCCCTTTTCGCCATTTGAAATCCCAGGCCGCCATAACCTCTCCGCTCCAGCCGCGAAACCCCACCCTCCTCCGTCCACCACGTCACCGCTGCCCAGCCGGAGCCTCTTCCCCGATGACATCGTCCACCGCAACAGCTCGACGTCCCTCATCCACCTCCCCGGATGAGGATCCGTCATCCATCTCGCCGTCCCGCCGGTTCAACCGCCCCGTCCTCCACCTCCAAGGAGCTGCTCCGACGATTTCCTCGTCTATCGTGGCTGCTCCATCCCCACAGCGCCGCCTTAACCTGCTCCACCAGAACCGCAACATCCTCACCGACTCCTCGGACAAAGCCGAGGCCTAATCGGCGCCACCAAAGAGGTTGTACACTCATCACATCACACCTTCTCCTTAACTCGACCTCCCGGCGCCGACGGTGGTCCATCCCGCACCGCCATGGAGCGGCTACCTTGAAGCCGGCGCCGCGGGCAACACCTCCACGACGGCTCTCCCCTAGTGCGAGGCCCCTTCGACGGCGGCGTCCATACCAGCCAGATCTGCTGCTGCTGCTCCAGCTCTCGCTCGCTCGCTCGTGCTGCTGCTGCGCCGGCTCTCGCTCGCTCGCTCGCGCTGCTGCTGCTGCTCCAACTCTCACTCGCTCGCTCGTGCTGCTGCTGCTGCTCCGGCTCTCGCTCAATCGCTCGCTCGCCCAGCTGCTGCTGCTGCTCTCCCCCTCGCTCGTGCTGCTGCTCTGCTCCGATTAAGCCACACTTCAGTCGACTGAATCGACTTTTGG